>NW_020271113.1:0-23716 GCF_002803265.2 Melanaphis sacchari | reverse complement strand
TTGATGTACTTCGTTCCGGTTACGTATTGCTAACGTTATTTGGAAAATTACAGACTTCAAAGATTATGACATAAATACTAAAATACATATAATGGGTAATGTGGGTAATGTTATTTTAGAACAATCAACAAATATCAATAATATAGTACAGTAATTACTAATTTATGATAACCGATCGTACGCACTACGTCGCGCGCAGTATTGATAAATGATAATAGTATAATACCGTTAATGGGTCGTTGAATGTTAAAACTGGACTTTCAATATACTTTAAAAGTTTAAAATAATTTTAAATTTTTAAGCGTAAAATAAATTATTTTAATTTACTCTAAATTTTCCATATTTTCTTCGAGTCTGTGAAAAAAAAACTGTTTTTTTTCGGAAATTTTCCGAAATATACTTTTTTTTTTAATTTTCCGAAAACTTCGGTTTTTTTCGGAAATATATTATTTGAATATTCTCCAATTTTTCAATATTTTCCGGGGCTCTGGGAAAAAACCTGTTTTTTTCCGAAATTTTCCCGAATTTTTCCGGAAATTTTCCGAAATTTTGATCCCTAGTTATTGTTATACATATACCCAGTGTACAATTTAGGGCGCCCGCATTGTGATTTCTATATTACTATAATATATGTTGTTCTTGGTAGCCAAAACTTGTAAAATAATTAAATTGTAAAATTACTTAAATTAACCCCCCTCCCGCTTCCGTCCTCATCAGTAATCGCGAGTCGTTGCCGATAACCGCATTTTCGTAGGATCGACTTCGGCGGCAACCGTGCTGATCCAAAAACGGTTTGAAATATTTTTTTTTAATCATCCTAGGTATTAATTTTTTTATACCTAACGGCTTCTAATGCATTACCCGTTAATTGTGACAGTATAGCTTCTAATATATTGGGTTTTATGGTATTGGGGATATTATTAAAAATGAACTCGCATTTAGCCACAAATGAAGCTAAATGGGATTCTGTACCTCCCGAGAAATCTGGAACTAACGCGGTTGCCTCCTGTAGTCCTAATTTTTCCGTATTAACCATTTATATTTTAAGTGTTTCCGGGTTATATGCTACCCAGTCAGCAAATTTACATTTGTAAAATGTCATTATAATATTTTTATGAAAATATTAATATTTGCGCTCTATGTTTGAAGAATATTACAAAAAAGTTTTAAAATACTACTGTAATATTATATAATCATTAAAAGTTCAAAATTATAATATTTTTTTTATATTATAGTCAAATATTGTAGTAATATTATATTCAAATATTATAGTAATTTTTAAGCTAGTTATTATTATAATATTATTTTTCAATCAGTTTTTAAAATTGAATAATTGTATTTTATTTCAATTAGTCATTAGGGCAATTACTTAACCCATAATTGTAACCTAACAAGTTGTACAAATGTTAAAATGCAGTGGTAAATCAGAATTATTTCAAAGAGGGTTGCCCATACTTGTTATTAGAACATAGACATTTCAACTAAAAAATAAATCTGGTACCTATAATGGTATAATGATCTAGAGCTCCATGGTGAGGGGAGGGGGGTGTCAGGACTTAACGACCCTTTGCTCACTGGTTGTGCTACTGCTAAACGTGTAAACTGTAGAAAATTATAATTATTTTTTATGGTAACTACCATATAATCTTATTAAAAAAAAAAAAACATACATTATTTGAATCATTATATAGAATATATTTTTAATAATTAATTTCTTGTCATCATAAAATTTTGTACATTTTTGTATTGACAAAAACAATTTAAAAACAATATCAAATAAAAACAGTTTTAAATATAGTTGATGAAAATAAGAACAATATCATTATTATTAATATACTTATGAAATTTTAAAAAAGCTTAAAACTGAAATGTGTGAAGTATTAATAATATAATAATAAATCTATCTAATAAAATAGATACTGCTACATTAAAATTATTTTTCAGTTTATATTATGGAGATTTTTCTAAATTTTGCTTGAGCCAGCCAGGCCTTAATAGGTTTTTCTATATTCTGCAGTGTTGTGGTTTTAAATAGAGAAGAACTCCGTATAGCATCTAAAACAAAACACATAAAGATTTTATGTTATATAATATTTGTATTGGTTGGATTGGTAATAGGTATAGAAACTTTTAATATAAGTTTAATAATTATAATAGTTGTTTAAAACTGTTAAAAGTAAAGCTATTATGAATTATTTGAATATTATATATATATGTATTTTGATTTTTAATAAATATTTATTGAGAAAAATAATTTCAAGACAGTTTAAATAAGTTAATAGTATGAATGATTATATATTATAATATGTTAAATTTAAAAATTTTCTATCAAAATGTATTAATTAATTATTTTTAGTTTTTAATAAATATTAAGATGAATTAATAGCAATATATCAAGTGTTTAATGATGTGTTTTCTCAGGAACATAAATAAATGAAAAGAACTTGCTGGTAAAATGTTATCTAAACAATTACTAAGTATAACAAATAAAGCAATACACTTTAAAGAATTTAGTCATGAAAGATTTAAGTAACAAATAATATTTTCTATAGTGGAAATTGCAATCATTTATATTAAATTTAATATATAGCATCTCATATATTAAATTTAATTTTTTTAATAGTTAAATTACTATTTTCTATTTCCATAAAGACAATATTTTGTCTCTATGGGAATAATAAATAAATAATAATAAAGGATTTCTATAACTACCGATGCCTAGCATTAATTATTTACCATGCATAATTTATATAATTTATATAATTTATATGTACCTACAGTGTAAATATAAATGTAGTTAATTATAAAATTAATAATAATTATGAAATTTAAAGAATAAAATAATAATACCTATAACAATTTGGCATGAGAGTAATTTTGAAAACGACTTTTTGGGTTTTTTAAATCCTGTGTATGAAAATTGCTCAAGGAGTTCATCAGTAAACATATACTTTAAGATTCTGCGGACACTACGTTCAACTGTATTGGAGTTCATAAGCGACATTTTATTTACCTGCAAACAAAACATAATATTATGTAATCACTGTATGGTGAAATAGTTTATAAAATGCATCCACACTATCATTCTAATAAATTAGAACTCACTAGACAACGGTTAAAGTTGTTATCATTATTTTTAAGTGTTTGTTCCAATTCCTGAAGTTGTTCTTCATTTTCTAATGGCCACAAGAAACCACCATCAAATGAATCGTTTGTAATACCACTCATATTTTCAGCATCTGCATACTTGAAATATCCATCAATTTTTTGTTCAATGTTTTGTAAGGTTGCAGCAATGCTTATATTCATAACATCAACTGTATATCTTAATGTGATAAGTTGTTTTGTAACCAATTTTTGAAAATCTAATTAAAAAATGTATTATTTAATACTAATTTCAACCTAATTTCAAAAATTATTATTTTCTAATTTACATATTTAAAAATTACCTGCTTGATCAATCACCATTCTACTCTGTTTAATTGCAGGCTTGCGAGGAGATGCTAAAAGCATAAATTTAAACAACACAATATATTATATTATTATATTTCCAATTTATAATTTGTGTATTATGATGAAACTAATAGTTCATTATAATATATATTTTATAACACCACTCACTCAATGATTTTTCATTATTAAACAACTTCCTTTTATAATTTTTGCTCGGTAAATTTGTTTTAATATTGTTTACTTCAATAGCCTTTGAATTTCCTTAAAAAAAATATAATATTAATTGTGAACTAATTGTATAGTATTTCTGATTTTAATGTTTTTTTTCATTTAGTAAAGTAATTATAGATATAAAACAACGGCCTAAACACAAAAAAAAAAATAATAGGATTAACGTAATAGGTTAATATAATTCTGTGGACTAACATACATAATCAGGGGTGTCGTTTTAAATATTTTCATGAGATGCAAAACCAATATTGAAAATCTAAAGTAATACCGGTCGCAAGCTTTGCTAGCATGGTTGCATATCATTTCATTATTTATAATATATCATGAATTTATAGATGAGTAACAAGAAATAATTTTAAAAGAGAAGAAGGGATCCAAATTAGTTAGACATACAATGGTAAACTTAATTTTATAAAATATAATCTATAAACAATGTAATAAAATACCTGTATTATTTTTTAGTTCATCGTTTAGTTCTACAAGAAATTTACCAGCAGGTGAATGTATAATGGTACAGTCATATGTTTCAGCAGGCCTTGAGTCTATAAAATAAATATTTCATATTAGATTTCTTGAAAATAATTCATACAAAATTATATTTTAGATTTTCTTCTTTATCCATCCACCCCTTCTGCACATATTACAAAAATAATTGATTATATAATATCACAGACAGATATCCCATACTATACAAATATTTAGCATGTAATTGCAGCACTGTGTAGTAGGTGCAATTACTAGTCTTTAAATATTTGTATGGCATAGGCCACCATATAATATAACCAATTATGATAAAAGTATATTATCATTTTATACTATAAACATATTAATTATACTATACTAATTATCTGTAGTTTATGAAAAAAAAAAAAATTACCCATGATTGAATAATCAGGATCTTTCGATTCATCATCATTATCAATCTCACTAGAATTTGATGAACCTGCAATTGAATTATACATAGAAAATACAGTTTCTCCATGTAACTTTTGCTTTTGAACTGTTTTTGTTGGCGAATAAATACTTTGATCTGTTCCAATATTTGACATAACATGTGCAGTGCTCAGTAGAGGAGGAGATTTAATTACTCTAATTGTGCTAGATGTTTTTTGCACTGTCAAAGGTGATGGAGAAGAACTGTAACTTCTGTCTTTTTTTGCCCTGGCTTTTCTAGAACTTTTCATTTCTTCAATACCTGACAATTCAGAATCATATTGCGCCTTCGAAGCCTTTTTCCTTGCTTCTTCATATGATACTATAAATATAAATTCGAAAAAATATAATATGTACTAATAAATTTATAATATATTATTTATCAGTCAATAATGTTAACAGGGATTGGAAATAATGTTGAGGTAAATGCGGTTGAGTAACTCAATGGTTGCGAGTAATCAAAACCTAGGTTCAATTACTGGTCTTATTTTCAAGAAGTTAACAATAATAATTAATAAAACAATTTAAATTACCAGCTGAACATAGAATTCTAGCTTTTAAATATGTGTGATCAAATTCTGTTATTGGGATTCTTTTAACGATACAGTGCTTAAGAATATTTTTTTTGTTGGGCCAAATACATTTATTTTGATGATACCAAAAGTTTGGTACTGCTTCAACCGATTCATCCTCCAAATAATTGACAACAATCCATGAGTCCATTGTTATATATATGTACCTGAAATTGTTAATTAAAATACTATAAGTTCTATAAGTATTAGAGTAATAATTTAAAATTATAAGAAAAAATGACATTATTTACAACATTTAAATCCTAAATTAATGATTTGAATTTTAACATTCAGTATGTATTAGTGGTATGGCTATAATTTGATCAGCATGTTGTATAATCATTATTTTTTTTTTAATATCTGTCAATATCCAATGTTTTAAAGTATCAGATATATTTCTTACTACAAATATATTAAATATGGATGAATCCATCGGCTTATTATAATATGGTAATACTGAATTAAACACTTTTCCCAGAATAATTATACCTTGATGAGTTGAGTTTATTATATTCATGCATTTAACTACTTCTCCAGATTTAGACAGAATATAACAATCTTTTTCACTATCCACATTTACTTTAAACTTTTCTAGTTTGAGGCATTTGTATTGGGTGCCAGTTAAATTGGTTTCTACAGGTCCATTTTGGTGTATATGTTCAAGTTTGGGAAACTTTTGTTCTAAATTATTGTGTTGTTCCGGGTTGACATTGTTTTGCAGTTCTGAATATCTATTAATGACTTGTTCTAAACATTGATCATGTTTTCGTACTTTTGTTTTTAGTTCTTTCATGAAATTTTCAAAAACAAATGCACTAGAATTATCCAATGGCCCAAACCTATGATAATCATCAATTAGATGTAATAAACCATGCACATTGAATGATACATGTTCGGTGCCATATAATTTCTCAAAAGACTCAACAAAATAATGTAGTAGTTTATCTACAAATTGTACAATATGGCTGTGATCAGGACTTAATAAAATCATCATTGCTACATTAAATGACATAAAGTTAATATAAACTTCATATTTCACTACATTTTTCAAGACAATGGGACCAATGTAAATTAAAAATAAACGAAGTTCTGTAGCTTTCCAGCGGTTAATTTCATTAATTGGCCTAGTTTTTCTGACAAAATCACTGGTGATGTATTGTTTAATGTCTAATAAAGACTTATTTAATTTTCCAATAGACAAACTATTCAGACGAACATTAACTGGACCTTTACTCAACCATAATAATATTAATTTCCTTGTAACACCAAGAAGAGTCAAGTGCATGTAGTCCATTGAAAACGAAGACACTAAATTTAAATAAGGAATTTCTATCAACTTGGATGGTGTTGTTGAAGTATGGTGATCTTCATACATAAGATTTGTATACGATTCGTGAGTTCTTTTAGTTATTTCTTTATTAGAATAGGGAAAACATACACGATTTTTATAGTATTCACCTTCAATAATGCAACGTGAACAAGAAAAAAACCCAGAATGATATTTTATTTTAAGAAGAAATGCACGAGCTGGTGCATCACAACAAAATACATCAATAATTACTTTTATTGAAGTAGTTTCATTAATTTTAATGCCATTATTAACAAGATGTTGAGCTTCTTTAACAAATTCATCTAAAAACAAGTCACTATCTTTAGGTTTCTCGTATCCATGATATATTCCTACAGGAAATACTTGTTTAGTTGGTAGTCCAATCACATAGGCTAAAATGGGCCAAAACTGGCTATTACTACTTTTAGACAATGGGAGGCCATCAATGCCTATTGCTACTTTAATTTCACTTAAATTAGAAGTGGCATAACGAAGAAGTCCTGATTCTAATCCAAAATGAAAATATTTTCCAGGATTAACAGGCAGTAATTTTAATCCAGTTGATTTAGGTGTTATTAACAATGATCTACTATCATTAGGTAAATTATCTGTGTAAATATGTTTATTTTTCTTAAGAACTTTCAACAATTTATTGAGTGCAATGTGAGAGATGTTACATTGGATAGCCCAGGCACTAAGATCTTCTTTAAAAGTGTAATCTGGGCTTCTGGCTGGACTACTGTTATTTACCTATGCCAGAAAAAATACTCAATTAATTTAATCAGATAAAATATGTTACTAAAAATGTAAAATACAAGTAACTATTATGAATTGCTTACAAAATAAAATATAATATACCTATATCTTTAATTATAGCTATCTATATCATAATTTTTTTTTTATATAAAATAGGGTTATATTAAGATGGATATATTTTATAATATTATATAATACATGTATTTATTATTCCAAATTCTATTTTTCAATTCAATTAGCTGCATTTATTGTGTTAACAAAATTATTATTTTTTATATTATTAACACAATAAATGCAGATAATTGAATTATAAAATAGAATTTGGAATATAATAAATACATATATTATACAAAACAAACATGTTTTAACAAATATTTAGAAGTTATTATAAAATACCTCCTCAATATAACCATTTAATACAAAAAAAAAAAAAAATCATGATTGGTATAGCTATAATTAGAGATATTAAATAATATTAAAACTTTATTTTTGAGCTATTATAGAGTTGCATTAATATCATAAATTATGAATTATACTAAAGCATATCATAATGATAAATGTAAGATAGGATATGTAAGAATATATCTATATATGATTAAATAAATAAAAATAACAATAACAATTTAAGTAAGATCAAATGTTAACTTAAAAATTGTTATCAGCATTTTTAAATTGTTTAACTGTCAATAGATCAAAATTTTAATATATGATAAGGTAGGTATAGATTGTATACCATAAACAATAAACCTATTATAAATAAATAGTAATAGCATATACATATGTTTTAAGTAAAAGTTTTTCTAAGGAAAAGTTGATATTTAATTTACTTAGGTACCTATACATAATTTGGAAGAGAATGTAGGTACAAATGAAAATAATGAGGCTGTTAAAAATTATGCTATCTTGACTTGTATAGTTTAGTTTATCCTACAAACAATCAATATCTTCAAATAATCCTATTAAAACGTGTACTAAAAATATTACTCTAATTTAACAACAATGACTTACATTTTCATTGATTAATACGTTGTTGATAGACAATGTGCTATGATTATTAATATTAATATTAATATTATCATAATATATACTACTATGTAATTCTTCACAAAGTTCATCAGCAGCATCATCCAATGGTTTATCTCTCGGTTTATCTGTATCATCATCACTAACTGTAGATATTTCCTCATAATTTATATCTGATGTAGAATAGATTTGTTCAAGCATGGCCATTTCATTTCTAATCTTTCTTCTCTTTGTTATATTATTATTATTTTTATTATTATTCATATTTAAATTGTGGGTATGAAATATATAGCTTTGGAATATATAAGCTGTTATATAAAATAAAATATCATATTTAGTATGTAGGTACTTATAAAATAATACTAATTAAACAATATACCTATCTACGTAATGAGTTCAATTCCGACTATGTAGCCTAGGTAAATTGTATACTAGACTAAGTTTACCAAATTTCCTTTTATACAAAATAAATTATTATGTAAATAACAAATTAATATTTTACACTGTATTATTACCGATAGTACCTAATTAATTCTAACTTCTTTTTGAACATAGTTTCAGTAAAATTGTCTGCTATTTATTGTATTAAGATATTATACACCCATGTTGTCTGCATCTATTAGACATACAACATCAAATTGGAGTACATCAGAACTGATTTTCTGTAGTTAATTTTAATATTTAAGTGAATTTAGGTACTCTGGAATTTACTATTATCAAAATTAAAGATAAGATCATTTGGAATTTGTATTTTAATTATTGATTATGTAGTTTTGAGTATGTATCAGAGCATGTAGGTACCAATAACAATCATACAACATTATATAAATTAAAATATCCAACAAAACACACAAATAATGTCCTTTAAGTTGTATACATGTAGTATAGGTAGGTACCTACCTAATAAGTAAATTTACTCATAGCGACTCACATTAACATAACTTACACAGCATAATTTTGGTTCTGATAGATGCAAATTGGCAATGTACTGTGATACTTACATACGTTTTTTAGTTTTTATATGACTACAACCATTGGTTTTAAAATATACATTATATAGATAAATATGGGTAAACACAAATGTATATACCTAGTATATTTTAAAATCAATGATACAACACATGTGCGTATGTAATATCCTCATTATTAATACGCTACAATATATAACGCACACTATTTAAAAAACGTCACGGACTGTGTCTAATATAGGTACTCACAAATTATAATTTTAACATATTAACCTATAACTAACTACACCAACTATATATACCTACAACAGGCTACCTGTACTAATAATAGTATCTTACTAACTAACCACTTTTTATTACTATACTAGTAGATAATATACAAATATATACTATACAAAGACACAATAAGTATAATAAGTATACAACACGTTTTTGACTAGACTTATAATAATTATTAATTGCAATAGGTATGTACTCACCTTCTGCAGGCTTCTCTTGAAAATTGTAGGTACAAAAACGGCCGGCGTACGGGTACTTAGTATTATATATCTAAATATCAGGAAGGTAAAATGAAACTAAACTATATAAGTATATAACTATTTACTTTACTCTTTGGCTAAACATTAACCAGCAGCAAATTAACCTCAGCAAAATATAAAATTGTAGCCGTCAAACTCGGATTTGGACTTTGGAGCACGGAGCAAGAAAATACGAATGTCGCGTAGTGCACTAGTGTCTAGTACAGTAGTACGCCGTGCGCGACGTCTGGGATTGGGGACCGGGAGAAGTCGAGAGTCGAGACGTCGCTGTCGCAGTCGCGTCACTGCTAGTTTGGAAATTCAAAATATTTGTTATTTTTAGATTTTTTTCGATTCCAATCTACGCCGGCTACGGGCGATTGGTGATAACTGCAGATAAGAGGCGATAGCAATGTACCCGATGTACGTTATGTATTATGACGTGAATTAAATATGTTTTATAAATGTGGTAATATTCTTACTCTATGGTTGACGCCCGCCAGCTCGTGTATTCTCCCGTTATTTAAACATATTATTTTGGCTGTGCAGAAAAATATATAAGATATATCGACAGATATAAGTCGCGGGAGAATACGCAGGCTGGTGGTCGTCAGCTAAACATTACCAATTTTAAAGAGTTTCGATTATAATATAAACAAATTTAAAAAATTAAAATAGGACTGCGCACGCCTTTGATAGCCATGCAGAATGGAGTACATAATCGTATATATGGGGCGTATATTGAATAATTAACTGTATAATATGGGCCATATTATATGGCTAATAATATACAGTATATAATATACCTAATATAATATATAATTATACTTCACAGGCTACAGTGACAAGTGGCGAGTAGTATAATATAGGGGCTATCTAGATTCTAGGGCATAGATGTAGGGCTTGAGAGGTTCGGCAGGGAAAGCGTTGATAAAGGCTCGTCAGTCTGGGATGGCCATCATGGGTTTGGCACCTAACCTACGCACAGTGATGGTGCAACTAGCACTAAATCTTAGGGTGGGCTACATCCCCACCTAAATATATTATTATAATAGTAATAAAATATAGAAAATATTTTTTGGGGGGCCCTATAAATTTGTTTGGGGAGGCTAAGCCCCCAGCCCTCCTCCCTGGTTGCGCTTATGGGTACCCATCACAGTATCACTCCATAAATGTATGTAAAAAATGTATGATATATAATATATATTATAAATATTATAATAAAACAATATTCATAAAAAGTTATAATAATATTCACTTTAAAATATTCTAAGAGAGTTAAAATAAAAATATTTTAATAATATTAATATTATGAACTTGTTGACTGGGTACTACTTGCCAATTAAGGTTTTATCTGTCAGACATACAATAAAGTATAACAAAATATTATTCAAATGACTTACAGAGATTGCATTTTTCCTTGATATGGACCGTTTTGAATTTTTGACTTCCGTCCTTCTAGAATTGATTCTGATTTCTGTCCTACCTGGACTTCTCTGCTTGATTGTTTCCTCTTCTCCTTCTCGTCGTGAACGTGGTTTCGTCGGTGGGTCTCAAAGTACTTCTTTTTAATTGAATTCAAAAATTTTCGTTTGATGAAGAATGACCCCACACCTGACACCAAATTTTATGTAGTAACCAGTAGCAGTTTCTACACGCTTCTTTTACAACGAAAGCACGTTACGTCGTTGGTTGGAAAAGATGAGGTATAAAATTTAACAATAGATTTTAAGTTAAAAACTCTTTAATTTAACTGTTAAACTTAATGATAGATTTCGACAGCGTAAGTATATGTATAACTTAACTACCGGAGAGAAAGTAATTATATTTTAACTTGTAACAAACAGAATCTATGCGACTGAGTAACTGACTCAACTAGCTCTGTACTAACTCTGGAGTCCTCTCTGATAAGGACCCCTATTTATATGGGACATGCCATGATCGATAGGAATGGCGTGATGTGTCTAAGCCAATCGTAGGACAGCATCAGTGAGCTGATTCGGTGGCGTGATTTAGTTCTAGGAACCTGGACTTTGGAACTACGTTTTTAGTAGAAAAACAGTATAACGACTATTAAATTGTGGATTTTTCATTAAAGCTGTCGTATGTGATCAAGGTGCCAACAGAGTTGGTCATTATTCAAATAAAAAGTTATTTGAATGATTATTCGAATAAAAAATTATTCTTAATTTTATTATTGATTTTTATTGTTATTCATTATTTTAATTTTTATTATTATTCCTTATTCTTTATTCGGATATTTTTATTTATTATATTTTATTCATTATTCGGTTATTCGTTATTCATTATTCCCCATAATCATATAAATAATAAATTTAAATTCTAAATAACGGTCGTTCACCAACGTGTATATCGAACCTTGCACTGAATTATGTACCCAGCATTAGGCGAGTTAAACCCCGTACTGTATATTTTTCACTCGTTTTTCCAATATACATTTATGACACGCCACGTCACAACGTAGGTCAATAGGGTTTTGCTAATAAATGTAGTATTAAATTAGTCGGATAATTAGGAATTGGGTAGTCGAAGATAAAACATTATTATGTCTTTAGCTTGAAAATGTAGATAATATTTTATCTTATAAATGTAGTCTTAGTGCGAGGTCACACGAGCGTTTTATTAACGTACGTTATTTTAACGGTCGTTACTTTTCCGGTCACACTAGCTAAGAACAACGTCAGTTATCATCAAAATGGATGACGAGGAGGTTGCGATTTTTGCGTATACTGCTTTGAAAATTATTCGCGAAAAAAAACGATTGCAAAGAAAATGGTGGGTTCACCCAATTAATAGTGAAAGATTATTGCATGGTGATTTTTACACTCTTTATAGTAGATTACGAGCTGATAATGTAAGTTTTTTTAATTATTTTCGTATGTCTTTAACGTCATTTGATGAAATTTTTGCCAAAATTAAACATAAAATCATACGTCAAGATACGAATATGAGATCTGCGATACCACCCGAAGAAATGCTAGCTGTTACACTGAGGTAAGTAAAAATAAATATATTTATTATTGATAGTTATTTGTATGTATTTTAATATTAGAATTACTATACAAAGAAGTTATTAGAAATAAATAATTAAAAATAAACATACTATCTTGTATATTATGTTCTTTATTGAAAATATTTTAATTTATTAAAAGAAAAAAAATCAATTTACTTGAAATAATTGATATTATACAATTTTATACAATTCACGTATTTTTGACAATTTCCGAAGTAAAAAAAAAAATATTAAAAATAATTTTACTGCAAATCATTAAAATCCATCACTTGTTGACTGGTTTGATGGCGGATTTTGGTCTTCTGGAGAAAACTGTGTGTAATAAGTCTGTATAGAATTAGAAGATGATGCTGAGTTTGGACGTAATATATTTGATTGCAAATACTGATCGTTATATGTGTAAGGTGATATTGGCATATTGTGATGACGATATGGTGCAACATAAGATGTTTGAGCAATTGAAGATTCCATTGTTGAACCAGTATATTTTATATTTTGTAGCAGTTGCATAACTTCAATTCGAAAACGCATTTTTTGATTTAATGTTAAAGTTTTCACTATAGGCAATGTTGATGTATAAAATGCCATATCTTCATCAGTCATGTCCACAGATGAACTATTCGTGTTAATTGTTCGTGAATCCAAAAAAGCACCTAATTTATCCTCAAGTGAATGTGTTGTTTTTCTTTTTTTTGCTGGCGTGGACTTATGGCATGGACTAATAGATGTATCATTTTGGTTTCCTTCGTTTTCAGAGCATTGAGTATTATTATTAATATTTGATTCAATATCATTGAAATCAGATATAGGTGTATCTTCGTTAGATATACTACTACAAGTTGGACGCTGTTCTCTACATTTTTTCAAAAATGAAAGTTGTTCGAAAATGTATCTTTGAATTTTTTTCATACCACTTCCAGATTTGTTACATTCAGCTTGTTTTTTAAGACTGCGTGTATAATTGTCACGAACACTTCTCCATTTTGAAATAACTTCTTGTACTAAACAATGTATACATTTTTTAATTACTACCTACTTTTTAAAAATTAAATAGGTATATTTGTTTACCATTTAAAAATAAAATAACAAATAAGACAAATAAAATAAATATGTAATATCGTATCATACTGCATGTGTCATTTATTTTTAATAATAACATAGAGAGAGCTCATTATAGTAAAAATATTAAAATATAAATAAAATAGCACATAAATTAAATAGGTCAAAACATCTATTTTCAAATATTACCACAAATAATATACCTAGTATCATAGATAGTATAATATAATATCTTATATTATCTATGCTTAGTATAATAATACTTCTGTTTTAAAAAATTTTCTTATCATATTGTTATGTGAACATTTAATAATTTTTCCTAATTTAACATTAAGATTATACTTAGTACCCTATTCAAACCTATATTAAATATAAGACATTTAAAATTTAAATTTTTAAATTTTTAGATATTTGGGAAGTACAAACAATCTTTATGATTTACATTATGCGTATAGAATTGGCCGATCTACTTTAAGTAACATAGTACGAATAGTTTGCCAACAAATTTGGGATGTTATGTCAAGTGAATGTATGCCTACACCGAATGAAGAAGATTGGAAAAAAATAGCCGAAGGTTTTCAACATCGAGCAAATTTTCCAC
Source organism: Melanaphis sacchari (assembly GCF_002803265.2). NCBI lineage: Eukaryota > Metazoa > Arthropoda > Insecta > Hemiptera > Aphididae > Melanaphis > Melanaphis sacchari. The sequence goes on along the minus strand of NW_020271113.1, from coordinate 9,238 downwards.
ACTGCCTGGGAGCAGTTGATGGAAAGCATATTCGGATAACCAAGCCTCCAGGAAGTGCTTCGTTGTACTTTAATTATAAACATTTTTATTCCATTGTTTTACTCGCAGTAGCCGATTCAAATTACCGTTTTACTTATATTCATGTTGGTTCATTTGGAAAAGACTCAGATTCTCCCATTTTTAAGAATTCTAGTCTATGGGATAAATTACAAAATAATTCATTAAATATTCCAAGCCCAAACTTCATACCCGGTATTAATATTCTTATTCCTTACGCATTTGTAGGTGACGAGGCATTTGGTTTATCAACAAACGTACTTAGGCCTTATGCGGGAAAATATTTACAAGATATTAAAAGAACTTTTAACTATAGATTGTCTCGGGCAAGGCGTTACGTAGAATGTTCATTCGGAATATTATCAAATAAGTGGAGAATATTCCATCGACCAATTGATGTTAATGTGGAGTTTGCAATTGATATTGTAAAATGTTGTTGTGTGTTACATAATTTTGTACGCGATCGTGATGGTTTTAAATTTGACGATACTTTGACAATTACAGGGATGGAAGACCTTGATTATGATAATAATTTATACGCAAATAGATCAGTAAATAGATATCGGGACGCTTTAGCTAATTATTTTGTTTCTGAAGACGGACAAATTTCTTGGCAAAATGAAAAAATTTAAAACTATTTCATTCATTATAAAATAATAATTTATAATATTGTAAATTAAGTACTTATTTGTTATAATTTTTTAATTAACGATATCGTGTCTTGATTTATTATCTTCAATAAAAATATTTATTATAAAATAAATTGTTTTTATATTATTTGTATCTACTTACCAATAACTTTTTTTTCAGTTTGGGTGTTGTTTGAAAAATTTTCATATGAAGCAGACGTAACTTTTAACCAAGCTTCATTTTTTTTATTTCTGTCTTTATAATCTATATCAGACGTGTCCCACAATACTGGTCGTTTTTCAATTTCTGATATTAACTGCTCAGTTTCCATATTAACTTAAATTTTATTAATTAAGTGTAAAAAATTTAATTTAAAATGAAATCACCTTCTACCTACAAGTGAAAAACATGAACTAAAATAACAAAAACGGACGTAAAAACAACGTTCGTCTGTCTTGGTCAATTATATCTAATAATAATCTATAACGCTGATAAGCAAATCGTAACGGACGTTATAGCATGTCTTGTCCGTCGTCAACGTCGAACGGACGATAAATCCAATGGACGTCGTATGTGTGGCTGCTACGTATGATTGTAATGAATTTCAACAACGGACGTCATGACGTCCGTCGTAACGTCCGTTAATAAAACGCTCGTGTGACCTCGCACTTAGACTAAACAAACTAATAATAACAATATTTTTGTTAATAGGAACGATAATTCCGACTGTCAGTTAGATAAATTATTAAAGATATGATTTTGCTTACTGTGAATTGTGATTTTGTTTGGTAGTGTGGCAGCTTAACCGTCAGATACAATTATGCTTAATTTGTCTTTAATTATTTATGTCCAGAGTTTAAAAATAAAATGATCCAAGTAATACGAGTGACAGTGATTTTAATTCATCAGATGAAACTGATGAAAGTGATCACCGTTCATCTCAGCTATACAACTTGGCTTACTACTATTTCCCGAGATACACTTGGTCTTCCGATCAATTTCAGGTACTATACTTGATGGTACTTTTTAAATTAGTTTTCTCGATTCAAAAATGTAATAATAGTGTGTTAAATGTAGCAAAATGCAAAATCAAGGATCCAAAATTCATCGTCCAATTTAAACTACTTAAAGAGAAAACACGATAATTTGTTTGAAGAGTAAGTACATTAATGAAGTTCGAAAATCAAAACCAAATTGAAGAATCCAACATGGAATTATAAATTGTAAAAAAAAATAAAATGATTAAATATTCAAAATCAATTTTATGAAGACATAGTCAATTATATTATTCATGCAATGGCACCTTTACGTACAGTAGATAACTATTTAAGAAAATTTTTATCAATTCTGAGTTCTTGAAAAACAGTTTAAATTTAATTAGTCGTCGAAGTCTTGGAGAAGAATTGAAACTCGTTTTGAACAAAATATTGAGGATGTAAAAATTACTTGGAAAAAGTTAAATATTTGTGTACAACGCGATGTGTGGTCTGCAAAGAAGAGTTTTATGGTGTAATATTCACTGATTGATGAAGAGTCGTTAGGCGAAACTGCTCAGATGTCGCCGATTTAGAGGTGCTCATACACATAATAGAATCGCCGACATATTATACATAATATTTATTACAAGTACAAATTTGATGTTAATAAGGTAAATGGTAAACATAAAGATAATAGAAGAAATAATGTAATATATAATATATAATGTTAATACAACTTTTTTGGTAACAGGTAATAGCAACCATTACAGATAATGGCAGTAATATGGTAAAGGCATTTAAAGTATTTGGAGTAAAGATGTCATATTTTGGAGAGATGACACATAACCACGACACTAATGAATATGACAGTGATTCTAGTGATATAAGTGTTCAAAGTAGAGAAGATAACGACTCTTTTGAAAATGAAAATGAAAAAATTTTTTCTAGACACATCCGATGCTGTGCTCATACGTTGAGCTTATGTGCTACCAGTGATATAATGAAAACGATAAAAAAGTCACCACATCTCCAAGAAATACACAATCAAGTCATGAATAAGTGTAATGTGTTATGGAATGCTGCAGGTCGACCAAAATCAGCAGAAGTAATATTTATTTATTAATTTTTAATTTTAGATTCTGAGTTAAACGATAAATGTATTGATTTTATAATATGTGTGTTTTTTCAAATTATTTATTAAAATTTATTTTTAAAACATTTTGCTGGGATAAAAACTTTAACCCTTTGAGTCACACATTAATTTTGTTTATTAAAATATAGAAATTTAACATTATCATATTACAAAAAAAAATAATTTATCAAAAACTTTTTTAAAAAACTGGTGGTTTTACCATAGAAACGCTATGAAACAACATATTATTAATATTATTTTGTATGAAAATATATAAAACAGTTTTATAAAAATATAATATTACTAGCCGACCCGGCACAGCTTCGCCCGTGATTGGTTGTTTATTTTGCCTTCGGACCATGATATGTAGAATTTTTTATTCAAATATTATTGTTTGATATGATCGGCAAGTAAATATAAAAAAATGGTTAATAAAAACGGATTGAAATTTTTCTAGCATTATAAATGATAAAACTAAATACAGATAAAAAAGAAATAATTTATGTTTGATAAAGAATTTTATTGAAGTTGATGAAGAAAAAAAAAGAAAAAAAAAGAATTAAAATAAGAATTTTATAAGACTTCCGAGTATATGATGTTTTTTGTTATATTTCCTGTTGAAATTAAAATCATAAGATGATTCGGGTCCCCAGTTCGAGAAAATGCCACGTATAATTGGCCATGTGAAAAGCACTCTGTACGAAGATCTACGCCAACGTACTTGAATGTTTGACCTTGCGCTTTGTTTATGGTAATGGCAAAAGAAACTTTAACCGATAATTGAAGCCGTTTGAAAGAAAAAGGCAAGTCACAGGGAATCATGGGAATTCTTGGAATAAATGCAATTTCTCCTTTCGCTGGCCCTGTAAGAATTACGGCTTCTATAATACTATTTAGCAACGATTTTATTTGTAATCCTGTACCGTTACATAATCATTTTCATTTTCTAAATAAATAAATAAACTCTCATGTTTGTTCGCAAATAAAGTTTTTCAACATAGTTCCATATAGGGGAAGATTTTAAGCAAGCATTAACGACATCAGCTCGAGTACCTTTATCATCATAATTATGTTGCGGAATCTAAATCCTCCTAAATTGTGTAATGGTACACGTTTGTCCGTCAAGAAACTGATGAACAATCCCAGATAGCAAAAATATGTTATTATTATGTTATTATAATATCATGTAAATAATTACTAATAATATATTAATATTATTAATTCAATTATTTATGCTAACAGAAATGTTATTATAACGTTTTAGTAATATTTATTGGCCAGAGCAATCTTATTATATTAATGACATTTGTAAAACATTATTATAACATTTTTATCATAATGTTATTATGACGTTTATCTTGTAACAGTATATAAATATTTTTTCATATACTCAAAATCATATTATAATAACGTTTTTACCTCAAAATAAATTTTAGATCAAAAATTGCAAATATGCAAAAAATGTATTTGATATATATATATATATATTTTATATATCTATTATGCTTATTAGGCTGTTTTATTTAAAATATATTATTAATATACAGATGATGATTATTGTTGTGCACATAAAAATGTTAATATTGTAGTTACATATATGTAACTAAAAAATGTAACTACATAATATATATTATACCCAGATAGCAAAACCGTAACATTGATATTTTGGAAATATTGTACCTAAGTTAACACTAGAATATTTTATAATTTATTTTATAATTATATTTTAAGAATGTTTTAATCATTATATTTCATTTATAATATTGTAAGTCATGTTAAGATAAATTATAACTATAATATTTTAACTTAAATTTAGTGGGGCTATTCTGAAAATATTTTAATAGGAATTTAAAATAATATTTCATTAAAAAATTATAATAATATTCCAGTATCATCAATTTTAGAACATTTTAATTTTAACTTAATTAGAGTATTCTCAAAATATATAAATTGGAATTTAAAATAATATTGCAATTTACCGATTTCAAAAATATTTCACCAGAATTAATAATTTAATTTAATATATATATATATAATTATAATAATAATTATATATTATACTATATATAATTATGTAATATTTTTATTTAGGTATATATTGATTTTACAAAGATCAAAGATCTGTGTTGATTTTGCATTGTCTGTGTGTGTATACAATATATCAATATAATATGTAGGTATGATTGTCGATTAATATAATCAAATAAAATAATTTGATTTTCAACAATTGATTGTTTCTATATTATATATTATATATATATTATATATAACTATATATATTAGTATATTGATTATTGGTAGTTTTGAAAGGTCAAAATTATAAATTCCCTGCATACAAGTACTGCAGTACTTTTCAAAAGCGTTAGGAAAAACATGCAGAATTGTTATGCAAAACGTTGTTTTTTGTGTAACCGTATAGATATTATACTATACTTGAATTTCTCACCGAATTATGCTTATATTAGCATATTTTTCTGTATATTAAAATGAATATAATATGATAAAAAGTTCAAAATTGATTCATTACACCTATTGACATTATCAATTTTTAATTTTAATTTTTTTGTTTTTGTTTCTTTAAATTTCGCTAAAAAATCATTTGCTTGGTCAAATATTTTGAAAACAGAACACAAGGTTTCTCTAATTAATGTATGTATGTATATCATTAAAATATATCGAAAATATATTATCATAATATGTTTGTATAATACACTGCATTTTCCCCCGCGTATTCCGTCGAAGTCAAAATTCATTGTTTTACATTGAAGTAGCTACTACTGCAATGTAGCTATAATAGCTATACACGACGGATGTAATGTGTCGCATTTCAATCCGCGGCGGAAAACTCCGGCCAGCTTGCGTTTTAGGCGTTTTAGCTGAAAACGCGTCGGATACGCCTTGTATAGCCGGTGTGTCGGAAAACGCCACGGAATACGCGCACATTAAACCACACCACATTATAAATTTATAAAGCTACTATAATAGTAAATAGATATTATTTTGCTATAATTAATTATCTTGAGATAATGATATTGTAATATAATTGTCTACATAATTCAGACGTCATCCCATCCACCTCGCGTCCGGCCCAGGCACTTTCATTTTTATAACTTTATAAGTAGGGCCCGGAACTTGATGCATTTGCATCTTTTTATCTAATGCTTGTATTCGAGGCCCTTCTTTATAGAAATTTGACATGTGCCATGTAGAACTCAATGGTACTAATTTTATTTTGCATTTTTTGCATTTTTTCGGTAATTGTTGGTTTTAAGGTCATTTTTTAGCAATTTTAGTGCATTTTATGAATTTTTCTACTTTTGTAGGTATATTTGCATTTTTCTTGTTGAAAGAACATGTTTTGTTTCATATTATTTTGATAAAATTAAATATTTAAAAAACTAACACAGTATTATTTGTATTATTGACATAATTTCGTATCTTCGTTTCAAATTTATTTTAGGCCCGGTGCAGACGTGAGTTATTTTGAAGTGGGAAACCCCTGTGTTATCGTAATTTCGATTTAATTGGTTCACAAATTCTATCAGAATAGATTAATTTGTATGAATTCCGATAAATTTACGGCATTGTGGCATTGTGAATGTGAACGACGGACGTGTTTATCTTATTGATTTTCGACTGTTGTGACTGACTCTTTGATTTAAATATTTAATATTATTGATTAAAAATGCCTAAATACAAAGTGTCGGAAAACACTCGGTTGAACTCGTTTGTAAATCATTTTGGCAAAGAAGTTTTTTCAACCGATGGCTGTGTATTATTTTGTAAAATTTGCGAAGTAAAAGTGGCGGCTGACAAAAAATTTACAGTTGAGCAGCATATTTCGCGTAATAAACACATTAATGGAGTTGAGCTGAAAAAGAAACAACAACAACAAAGTACAAGTAAGATTCAACAATTAATTACTGAACCATCTAAAAAATCGTCTTTTAATCATGATCTGTGTCATGCATTATTATCCGCAAATATTCCATTGCAAAAATTACAGAACGAGGCATTTAAACATTTTCTGGAGAAATATACGAACAAAATAATTCCCGATGAATCGACTTTAAGGAAAGGTTATGTTTTTCAGTGCTACTTAGATACTATAAATAAAATCAGATCTTACGTAGAAAATAAGAAAATTTGGGTAACTTTGGATGAAACTACAGACACTGAAGGGCGCTATGTAGCGAATGTTGTTGTGGGAACTTTAGAATTGAACGGCCCCGGGAAACATTTCCTAATTAATACTGAAGTCCTAGAAAAGGTAAATCATAGTACAATTTCAAAACTTTTCGATAGATCCCTTCAAATTATTTGGCCTAATGGTATTAAACACGATCAAGTACTGCTTTTATTGAGTGATGCTGCACCTTATATGGTCAAAGCAGGTAAAGCCATTAAGGTATTTTATTCAAAAATGGAGCATGTAACATGCTTGGCTCATGCCTTACATAGAGTGGCGGAAGAAATCCGGAAAAATTTCCCAAAAGTCGATCAACTTATTTCAAACTGCAAAAAAATATTTTTGAAGGCTCCTTCGAGAGTACAAATTTTTAAAGAGCTAGCACCTAATATTCCATTACCCCCACAACCTGTGCTAACTAGATGGGGAACATGGTTAACGGCAGCCTTTTATTATTGTGAGAATTTTGGTACAATTAAAAATATAATCACAAAACTAGACAAAAATGATGCGACTTCCATTGAAAAAGTTATTGATTTGATCGCCGATCCAGATTTAGAATTAAACTTAGTTTACATTAAATCAAATTTTGGATCGCTACCACATTCAATAACCAGATTAGAATCGTCGAAAATATGTCTTGCCGATGCTATAAAAGTTGTAGAAGAAGAAAAAAATAAAATTCAACTAGCGCAAAATATAGTTGGGCGTGAAATTCAAAAAAAATTTAAAACTGTTTTGGACAAAAATAGTGGTTATAAAATAATGCAGATTATTTCAAAAATATTGGAAGGACAAGAAGTGACAAAAGAAGGCTTGCCAGAAGATTTGAATGCAGATGACATCACTTTTTTTAAACATGCGCCAATCACATCTGTGGAAGTGGAAAGAAGTTTTTCAACTTATAAAACTTTACTATCGGACAATCGCCGATCTTTTTTATTTGAAAATATTAAACACACTTTAATTGTTCAGTGTAACACCTTTATTATTTAAAAGTATTTATAAAACTTAAATTAAATTGAATAAAAACATATTTAGAGTCATTTTTTTAAGTCATTTTTCGATGTTTATAAGTCATTTTAATACTTTTTGTGTGTGCATTTTTTAAAGATTTTTAGGTCATCAAGTTCCGGGCCCTATTTATAAGTTACTCATTATGGGGGGAATGCCACACTCTCGCACGGACAAACTCGTCTACTCAGTTTTCTTATCGCGACGGAACGACCAGCGAAAACAACAATATTTATAAATATCTATTAATTGTTAAATAGATGAAATTATATGGGATGTGATAAAACTATAGAATATAGATATGAAGAATTTATTATATTTTATACGACTTTCAAGTTTCAACAACGAATGATTGTATATATTAACAAATAACAATACTTATAGGGCGAGTGTTTTATCTCATACCTACTATAATATTATATATTATATACATTTTATTTTTACCATACTCCAATATTTTATTACTAGTTAAAGGAAATATTATCTACATATATTGGCTATAAATAGGTACAATAATTTATAATATTTACGTCGCCGTCGGTGACGCGCCGACGCTATTGGCTGTTGCAATTCGTAGACAACATAGAGTAATATTACTCTATGGTAGACAATAATCCCATTCTCGTCGCCGTTACAACACTCGAAATTCATGAGCGGTATATTTGTCTGTGGACATAACCACAAAATTATATAAGCATTTGTATTTGGCATTTTGGCCTACGATGAGCCTGCCATGATATTATTCTTGTTAATTTGTTCATAGTGTTCGTGCATAAGTTAATTAAGTTATCAGACATTCGTTTTTCAGCATTCAGTGTGAGTCTTTTACTGTTCTCAGTGTTTTCACGTTTCTGTTATACGTTATTACAGATTACCGTATTTACTGTTTATCCTAGTTGACAGTTAAGCGTTTTGGCGGCGAATTTGTAAGTATCCAACATAATATACCTACATATTTTAAATTTTAAGTTTAGTACCTAGTACCCAATACCTACTTATTATTGTATTGATAGATATTTCTTACGGCCAACATGTTTTAAAAAATAATACCTATTGTACTATTAAGTATAGGTATTATAATAATACATATACCTAGGTACCAAATAGTTAATCATTTTTTATTTTTATATTTCTAATTAGTCAGTAGATTAATATTTATTTGAAAGTTGAAATCAGTTAAGTAACTAACTCAACAAGAACACAAGATATTCAATTCAATTTAATAATTTAATTTAGGTA
>NW_020271112.1:49983-71775 GCF_002803265.2 Melanaphis sacchari | reverse complement strand
ATAGCATCGTTCAGGACAAAATTGGCGTGTGTAATACAACGACTGTAAACACTGCAATACACAGAACGTTAATTCTTTAGTGAAATCCACCATGGTGCCAGCTGCCACTTCCATGTGAATACAATGCTCAATTACAAGCAAAAATAATCAGGATTCTTCTGATAACCTTCGTCTGTTTGTCATAAACAAAGGCAGAATTGCGTGTGATACATGTATATATGAAACTATACAATAACTACGAACTATTACTACAAAAACATATTACATTTATTCAATGGGCCGGACAGTGTTCGTGTTCATAAACGAGTGTTATACGATTTTAACATTCTAGAGTTTCTACTGAATACTGTGTAAACTAAATTTATAAAAGAATAACCTAAACCAAATATTCAACAGAATTAAAACATAAAACAATAATAAACAGGTGTAATTAATCTATGATTTGACTTCTATAAAATTCGTCCAGTGGTTTTTTAGCTACAGAAGACAAACGAAACAATGGAACATTTGCTTGCATGTATAAAATTATTAATTTCGTAATAAATTTGGTGCAGAGTTCAGGCAAATTCGATGCATGGGTGACAACGAATCTAAAATGTCACCTACCTACCACATATTATTATTATGTAATTAATTATTATTAATATCGGAATATTTGTTGTCACAACAGAACAATATTATTATTTATTATTTCAATATAATTGTAATAAATGTATTATTACATTTTGAACTACTTAATGGAACTAAAATATAATAATATTTATATTTTGTTTGATTTTATCACATTTCTTTGTAAACTCTAATAAGTAGTGCCTATACACTATAGTATTGAATTTATGTATTTCACTAAATGGATCAAAAAAATTACGAAATCAACTACAAATTTTAATTTTTAACCACATATTAAAATTAAATATGATAGGTATAATAATTATACATTATTGCTAAAATAAAATACTCCTAACAGTCCTTTCAATAAATAAAATATATAATTAACTTGTAGTTGTGTTTGACAGTTATACGTCATTTCGTTAGGATACCAATCCAAATAATGTTTCAAAGAAAAATGGCTAACAAAATAAATGGTGCTTTAAATTTTAATATTTATATTTATTAGTAATATCTTACTTATTTATATTTTGTATAAAAACATTAACCATAAAAATTTTTTTTAAATATTTTAAGAAAAAACTATACCTACATTAAATTTAATCATTATAAATTAAGCGTGTGGTATATATTATATTACATTTTATGACACATAAAATATTTTTTTATCATACCTATAAACTATAAAAACATAAAAAAATGGGATAAAAATAAAATTGTTCAGTAATAAATAATAATTATTAAGTGTACATTATATATATATTAAATTTATGTATAATTAGCTTTATTATCTATCAATCTATCGTTTTCATTTTTATGTAGGTTGAAATATAAAATGCAAATTACAAATACAACTACAGTGATTAATTTTTCATTTGATTTAAATTTAATTTTCTTCTTAATTTATGTGTTACTTTTTATGTAAACGCAAAAAAAAAAAAACTGGAGAATAGTCAATGAATGTTTAAATGCCTAGAAGCTAGAATTAACATAACGTTCATAAGATTGGTATTCGTTTCTATGCGTTTACATGTATAATATGTTCAGAGTGGAAATATGTTTTAAAAATTAAAACATGAAAGTACCTAATTTTCTTATAATTTTGTTCATTAATATTACATTTTAGAAATTATATGATTTTTTTTTTTTAATGTATGTGTTATAAGAATTTTTTATGCCGTGTTTCTATACTGAATGATGTAGTTTCTAAAACTAAAGTCAATCAAAATTTAAATCCTTTAATCTAACCTTCAATAGGAATTGAATCATAAACAAATAAACAGTATCAATGAATCTATTCATTAGACTTCTATAAAAAATAGTCCAGTGGTTTTTTAGCCTACGGAAGATAAACGAAACAATGAAACATTCGTTATCATGTATAAAACTAGTAATTTCGTAATAGATTGAAAAAAACATAAGTTATTAAATATTTTATCACAACATGCATTTAAATTAAGTAAGTTTAAAGTCAAATAAAACATTTACCCGCTAATAAATCATTATTATCCACGAGGAAAATTAGACATCAATCAATTATCGACTATCGTTTTGTATTCGTTTACTTCGTCCTGAAAATAAGTAATGCATTTTATTATAATTTTTAATGTTTTGTTTTCGGTCATCTTATAAACTATAGTGTTCAACCATGGACTAAGAAATCACTCGATGGAAGATTCGTGGGCCGGGGGCATGACTGTAGGCAACTCATCTTACATAGGGTCGAAGTGATCGCGACGTCTCCGTGACGGCATGGAATCCTGTTAACTTCGTATCGTTTTTCGGACTACGATTTTTTTCGCTAGGTTTCAACCGCGGTCCCGCGAGCCGTTCAGCGGCGGGTCGCTTTTCGACTCGGACTTCCGGATTCGCTCACGTGTCGAACACTAGTATCGAGTCTCTAGAATATTTTGTAATAATAAAAAAAAAAAAAAAAAACGCGAACGAGAAAGATGACCGAATTTCGATGCGCCCTAGTCGCACTACTTGACGAACTATATCCGATAATAATTACAATTATTATTCGGAAGTAAGTATACGGATAATGACGTGCGCGGTCTACGGTTAGGGCGTCGAGGCCGAGGCGGCTAAAAAACGCGAAGCCCCCGTCTGCTCGCGTTCGGCACGCACCTGTTGATATAAGTTCCTGATAGTTGTACATTTTCACCGCGGAATAAGAACGTACCTCGTCGAGCAGGTGGCGGACCGTTTCCCCGCCGCAACCTCGTCATAGTTGTTCACCGCCGCCGATGTTGCGTATAGTAGGCCTCGGGCCTCGCGTTTGAAAAAACCGGTAAAATTGTTTTAACATTTTCTTTCTTTTTTTTTTTCTTGGCATTTAAATTGTACCTACGTTTTATACGGTGAAACCCAAGAGCGTGCAAATCGTCGATTTTTTTCGATAGACAGACCAAAAACGCAAAAATAAATATTGTACCCGTCACACTAAGAGTTTCATTTTAAAATTATTAATTATCAAATTAAATAATCCATTTTAATCAAGTAGGTATATAGTATTTTTATAATTATTCAAAAATACATCAACAGTGATCGAGTTCAGTTGAAGTTTAGTGTTATCGTATCGTAATTTATCGTAACGAATCACTGCGAAGGTTATTATAGTAATCATTTAAGATAACTATACAATATATACGTATAAACTTATATCTAACTTATGAAATACACTTTATTTTCGTAAAGTTTATTTGCGCTTATGGTTTGTTAAAAAGGTTGTTTTTTTTTGCACTTAAGGAATATTTATTTTTGCACTTTTGGGTCATATTTTTCGCTTATGGGCTACAGCCTGTTTTATATTATTAGCATACATCAAAAATGATAAAAAAATAACGAAATAGGTTCAACGTAAAAATATCGAAATATCCAATAATAACATGATATATTATAGTTATCGTAACACATCAGTCGCGGTGATGCGGATAGCGACTACTGGCCGTCTTTTTCGTTGAGTTTTAATAATAATAGATTAAAAAACAAATAGTAAACAGATTTTAATGATTTTATTAATTATAGTAGTTTTTAGTGTGTGACCGTGTTTTCGTTTGCCGTTGACATCGAGTTTGGCTAATACAATAATATTCTAATGAGTGGTTGATTACGTGATAAATATCGAACATTTAAAACGATCTAGAATCCTAAAAAAAAAATAAGTGGTTGGGTCATGAAAGTAATGATTCACGTACAGTTTCTAACGAGCAAACATTTTATCAAGATTATTTTTTGGCAGTGGTAGATCGGAGCAATTGTATCAATTAAATCAATACTTTGAGCAATTATGTCATTATTCCGAAAACTTTGAATGTGTTTATATTATATTGAAAATTTGAAGTTATTTGAAGATGAAACGTTACGAAAACATTGTATATTTGTATGGATTTAGAAGTATTTTTAAGGGGTGTTGAACATTTTGATTTAAATGGAATTCAACTTGTTGACGAGTTAAAAATATTTCGTAGAATTTTGAACAAACCAAATACATCTGTTGAGTGTCCTAGTGTAGTAAAACCAACACGTCGTTCATTTCTAAACAATTCAATTCCTATGCACGCGTCTAGAGACGCGCGACCGACGCGGCGCGATTTTATTTTAACCGCGTAGGTACTACTTTACTTGATTTTAGATATAAGTTTATGTATAACCGATTCCTATGACCGCGGTCACCGCGCGCGGCGACGACCACTTCGAGAGCAGTCAAATCGCACGAGCCGCGCGGCTAATAACTAATAATATAATATAATTCAAATTCTAATTGATTTTCAAATTTCGACATTTTTTGAACACTGTGTGACACATCATTCACAGTAGAACTAATAATAATAATAATAATGATAATAATATTTAAAAAAAACACACTTATGAATATACAAGTACGACTTATCCAAACAGAGACCTTGATACAACTGCGTGTACGTGTCTAATTATTTTAGCCGCGCGTCTCTAGACGCGTGCATGGGAATCACACCTTTTACACTTCCAATAACTACTGCCGGCGGTGAGAAAAGTTTCTCTAAGTTAAAAATCATTAGGAACTATTTGAAAACAACAATATTGCAAAATCGACTTCTTGATTTAGCATTTATTGATGTCCTTATGATCACGCGAATGCTATAGTCAAAAATTTAGTCCGATAAAGTTAGTAATTAGTTGTTGTTGTTAAATAAAGTAAACGTATAAATGTACACCTATTTATACATACGGTGCGGCGGCCCTCGGGTTTCCAGCTACCAGCAATCTAACATTTTTGTCCGTCAAATTAGGTGTTTGATATCGGCGTATAGATTTGAATTGTTCCGAGAAGTTTATCGATAAATATAATCTCGAGCATCGCGCGTACATTACAACTTATAACACTATGTATACCGAATATTTGTTTTAATAACTTTTAACAATACAAAATTTAAACGATAAAATACATGCCGTTGACAAAGTAAACCAAAAAGCTTTGTTTTGCTATGTCCGTAAATAAGGTACAGAGACAGATTCTGAAAGTCGTAGGTTTCGATATCACGAATCTCTGTTTTACTCGTGGACAATTTTATATTATACTTGCTCCCGTGTCAGCTCGGCATAGATCATATGTGGTGTATGCGCCTCACCAAAGAACAAAAAATTATTGTTTACCAAAAAGTATTTTAATCTTAATAGAATTATGTACGGAGATACGTATTATATAAATTAATGTGATATAATAAAGAAAATGGTAGTTTTTTCAACCTCATTTTTTAAAAAAAAAAAATAGCCGAATACCACACGGGCGAAGCCGGATAATAAATATAATGAATGTGAAAATGAAAATCTTTGTAACGCATATTCTGTGAAACTATTAATCTGTTTACTTGATTTTTTTTTTTTTAATGAAAGAACACATTGCGGAGCATGCGTTATAAGCCTATTTTTGATTCTATAAGTTAATGAAAAATCGAATAATTCATTTTTTAAATAATCAGCAAATGCGCACAAATCGATATATATTTTTAATGGTATTGGCAATTATTAATTATTATTAGAAATTGATATTTTGATGAATAGTTTATTTAATATAACAGTAAAAAACTTTATCGTTATTTTCAGTTCACACTATTAAAACTTTATGAGTTGATTTTTTTCGATTCAGAATAAAAAGTAAATCAAATTTAGGTTGTTCAACAACAAAAAAGAAAAAAAAAGGTTTTAAAAAAAATGCTGTTGTAAATGGTAAAAAAAAAAAAAGTGACGCTAAGCAGGACAGCTATGCAAAGTTGATATGTCGAAAATATCATTTATACTTCAAATAAGTAGACCAAAAATATTAGGCAACCAAATTTAATACGGATGCATTTTACTCGGGCAACGAAAAGCACGGAGAAACCTAGTATTAATATAAAAGTAAAATAAAATAATAATTATAACAAATTAAATTTTTAATATAAAAATGTATTTTATTTCTAACTAATAAATTAGTTGATATCAAAAATTATTGTTAATTTTTTTTAATAATTATCATATTCTTAATGTATACAAGTTAATATTGAAGAAATTAAGAATAACAGTCAATTTATTATCATAATAAAATGTATTTGTATTATTTTTAAGATAAATTCATAAGTTTCTATACATAGTTAAACCTAGGTTCTAAGTTTTTATAATTTTAGCTTAATCGAAAATTGAGTTTACTTTAAATCAAATTTACATATTGCCTATAATTTTACTTTTGAAATAAACAAAAAATAACATTATTCAAAAGTATCCAGTATTATAAATTGTTCATTTTTCGTATGCTATTTTACTCTAAATATAATATAAGTTTGGCTTCAAAACTCATATTTAATTCTGGTTCTAATTATTTTTGAAACATGCTTTATACTCTTATGAGACATCTTGTCATAGTTAAAAAAAAATGAATAAATAATTGCAATGTTATTATTTAAGATAAATATACTTCACTTGAAATAGTTGAATTTAATTTATAACTATTAAAAACAAAATTAGTTTCTTGATTTTGAAGATTAGAAAATATTAATTAATAATAACTTGTAGTAATTATTATTCAGTTTTTTTTTTAGGTCACATTATTTTACATTATTTATACTACTATTAGTATTTCATACACCGTTCTACTCGTATAAAGAAATTTTGTCATAATTGAAATATAACTATTTGAAAATATTATTGATAATTAACACTAAACTTTTTAACTCCATTTAATGAAGTATAAAAGTTTAAAAAATATTGAACTTAAATATTCTAAACTATCCAGTAATATTGTTACATTGGTTTTTATCGGTTGCAGGTTTACCTACAACTTTATATACGTATATAATTTGCACATTGCATATACCTACGTTTTGTCTTCGCCCCGTCGTGTGGCAGCCACATTAACGAGTACTTAACTCTTTCCCTAAAAAATTTACCGCATGAATGCGGGGCGAAATATCGGCTGAGAAACTCGCTTTCGTGATCGGCCGAACACCATAATATTGTCTGTGTAAACTTCTTTTAGATACACGCATTTAGGGGTTTGTTCGGGTAGGTACGTCGTCTGAATAAAACTTTAAACACGTCATGCGTGTATCGTCCCAACAAGTAGTAACGCTTTCTGCTAATTTATCGGACCAGTGTATTTTGTAATAAGTGAATACCACACATATTAGGCAACTCAATTGTCAGATAGTAAAGTATATTATATTTTATAATAAGCAGTATTCTGATATAACTAGGAGAAATAATTTTTTTATACATACACACACACACACACACACATATATACTTGAACATTTAATATTTATGTATAAAGCGTTTGTGTTTATTGTTACAATATGACGTAGATATATTTGGTAAGTAATAATTTGAAATTAAGTATTCAGTCTTACGATTATGTTTTTAAATACGTAACATAAATATTTAATACACATATTTTGTATGAATAATATTCAATAAATCACTTTCTTTTCAATACTTGAGTTTGAATACATGTAATTATAATATTGTTCCATATTGTAATAACAATTATTATAACTATATTTTAATGTTTTGTATCTACTTTGATTTGAACTCAATATAAAATAACCTACTTATGATTTAAATTTTATTTTATTTCCAGTTCTTAGATTTTTAAAAAAAATATATTATTTACATATAACTAAATACTTTGATAGATATTAAAATTATTTCAAAACTGTATAATAGTTTAGTGTTTTTTTTTTCATTTTAGTAACGTAGAATTTACCTCGATCAGATCACAAGTTATTCTTTAACTTTATAGTTGTATCGTTTAATTTAATAGAAAATATACTACTAGCTGGTACTTCAATTGCATGTTTCGATTTAGACAAAGTTAGAACCTGATTATTATTAATAAAGACCCTAATTGCTTTAATAATATTATAGATACAGCTGGATTGGTACATGGTTTTTAAAATTAATATTAATATTTTTATTATTTTCTTTCATTTTGAATTTTTATCAAAACGATTTTTAGTTCCAATTATGATAATTTATCATAAACTTTAAATAAAATAATAAAATTATTACTGTATACAATATAGTTTTTTTTTTTTATAATATAAATAAATGTACTAGTCAAATGATAACGTTTAGTAGAAATATAATTTTGTTGGCTTCAGAGTTCACAATGCATATATTATTAGAGATCAATGATCGATACATCAACGGTTATCATTCGCCCATATTGCGTTTAAGATTAAACAACGTTGTAAAAATAAAATGTACACTTACAGAACAAAATTATTTTTGTATAGCTAATAACTGAAACGAATTGTATTATTATATTTCGTTATGGCATTGTTTATAGATAGTACGATAATACGATTTGGGTTTAGTGCGAAATACGATTATCTATAATGTACTATTTTAGTTTGATAGGTGATAGGTCATGTATCATATTATTTTTTGAGTTTTACGACAAAAATAGACGAACCGCAGTTAAGCTATTTCCGATGCATAGTCATATTTTATAATTAATTAATGTGATAATTCGATAGTTGGTTTTACATAGGTATTTTGCTCACGAGTATAAAATGTGATCCGTAGTCCGTACGTGTTAAGTTAAATTTTAAGCGTCTCAAGTAATCATTAATTCGAGGGTTTAAATTCGTTATGATGTGCACATGTGTGTGATAAACGTAATTTAGTGGCGTAATTTTAGATTTTTCTAGAGGGGTCGGACAGATATAATGCAATTCTAAACATCACTGCTAAAATGTAATTGAAGAGGTACTCTAAAAATCACGGATAAATTGAAGAAAAGTAGTTTTGTTTTCAAATTGTTTATTCTGTCAACATTGATACGTACTAACGCTAGATTACAAAAATAGTTCAAGAAATAAAAATTTAAGGAATTTTATTGTTGTCGTTGTACTTGTTTGCAAACAAATCTTTGTAAATATTATGTACCTATATTATACATACGCGTGTCTTTCCGTTCGACAGATGAAAAAGTATCTAATATAAAATAGTTAACACTGGCGAGTATGTAGGTACATATTAATACGTTCCTTAACACACACAGACGCGTGCAATTAACATATACCTAAATCGTAAACATGCCAAGTTTAAATGGATATTTAAAGTTTAAATGATGATGGAATTGATTATTTAAACGAAGAGAATAATGATTTTAGGTATTTTGTTTCGTTCAAAAATAAAATTCATAGTGATTTTTATGCTCTTTGTTATAGGTACTTAATTATACTTGCACAATTTAAAATATTTATATACCTAAGTTCTAATTAATAAATACTATGAACTAATTTTAAATTCTAAATGTATACAACTCAATATTACTTATTTTTAGCTAATTGGTACCTAAATTTATTTTATGTTTTTATAAATCAATATCATAAACTTAGTTTATTATTGTAAAGGTACTAGGCAGGTAATTAATATTTAACATATTATACGAGTATATTTGCAATTTTTTAGTATTAAATAAATACTCACATAAATGAACGGGGTTTTTCCTTATCCGAAAAAATAATGAATATGGTACTCAAATAAAATATTTATCTAAAGGGTCGTTATTATAATGTCAAGCTTAATTTAATTTAACCGTGATGGTTAACCTACAGTAAATATTACTAAAGCTTGGTGAAGCAGAGACTTTAGTGGAGGATTTAGAAAAGATCTGTCTTATAGTTTTAACGTTAGTGTCTAATATGAACATACTGTTTATAAACTATATATTTTAGAACAGTATAATTATAATTTTTATGTTTGTTTATATAATATTTAAATGTTGTAAAATATTGACTCAATTCATACATTTGTTAATAGGTACACGTAATAAATATTATAATATTAGTACTTTATTGCTTGCTGTGGTTGTTTTCATTAACATTATACTCCGTCATTTTTGGATAGACTTTTACTATTAGTTGATACACTTAAGCTAGATACGAAGCTACGAAATCTATTGAAAGTAAATTGCAATAAAAAACAGTAGTCGACGCTCATTTGACTCACTTTATAATTAAAGCATTCGAGTCCGTTTCCTAATCAAATGAGTAATAATAATACAAAAATTTGAAATACAAAAGAATAAAAATATATAATATGCGTATAATACATAAAGAATTAAAGATATTATGTAATTCAACAATCGTGATAAACACATAGCTATATACAAATTTTATACACTTTTGTATTTTCTATAGTATCGTCTCATACTTATTATTTTTAATTATTATAATATAATTTTATTATTACTCTAAACCAACTAAACCGATGGCTCAAACTAGGCGATCGAAAAGGTTATTAATACACACATCTACTTACACAAAACTTAGATAAGTATAGAAAATTATTTTTACTACTCATATGTGTTATAATCAGGACTAGGAACTTAATATACTTAAAAAGTATTAAATATGCATATACGTATGCGCTTATAATATAGTACAAAATATGCTTTTATTTTTTTCTACTCACAATTTTTATATATACAAAATATTTTTATATTTTATAATTCATACAAAATATTTATTAATAAAAACGGAAAGTTATAGATCAACTATAAAAAAATAAAAGTTGTACGCAATAATACTTAGTGAAACCTTCAAAATAAAAATATATTATAAGATATTAATTTTTTTTTTATTGTGAAATTTTAAAATTGTATTATAATTTATAAAGATATCATTAATCATCAAATATGCTCTAAAAAATGGTAAAATTTAAAAATATATTCTTAAAACTACAAAATCATTAAATATGTAAAAATATGCATTATAAACTTTAATATTTTTTTTCGTAGTGCCGTAAAATTATTTTAAACCTACCTAGCAATAAATCTAATATCTCAAAACATACATGCAAGTGCAATAATTTCCGAGCCCTAATTATGATATTATAACATTGATCTTGAGTTTCGTTACTGATAAATTGTAAGCTCGTTCATTGCGTTTCCAAAGCTAACCCTTTTTTCAATATTTTTAAGATCCTCATAATCAAAAAATGTCTACAATTATTTTATACCCAGTGCACGAATAGCAATATTTTTTTCATGTTATTTTTCACGTGTATAAATCGACGTTATTTCTACTATAAATGTGTAATCGTACTGTGATTGCAATTAAATTTTTATTATTAAGCTAGGATGACAGATCTGTCCAGTTTGCACAAGTTATTGTTATTATATTGTGAGTAACTACTAACTACATATTTGTACTATTTATTTATTTGTTAATTTATAAATTTGATTATTTTCTTTATTGTCGAACTAAAAATCCGTAATTGTATTCTTATATTTTTATATATATTATAATACAAATTTGTTAAACGAGTTGGAATGTTAGAACTTATAGAATGATTTAATGACGTCTGTTAATGTTATGCAGCCAAACAACTTATTGGCAATAGTAAGGATTTACATAATTTCGCATGTGATTTTACCAGTTGAACTTATTTTTATTTTATGTGCTTATAAATATATTATTTAATAACTTGCAAATCGATTTATATAATATAACAAATAACAATATAAAAAAGACCCAAGTGAGTAGGTACTTATAAGTATGTCATTTATGATGTATAACATTATTAGCAATGGTCAAATAAATGATTATTGAGAACATTTAAGTTATTCTATAATGATACGTATCAAAAATAACCAATTAATATAATTTATGTGTATTGAAAAACTCAATACTTTATACCAGAGATGAGAAACTCAAAATTACTAGAGGGCCAATTTTTAGAAAATTAAAAATCTAACGGGCCAAAGCATAGAAAGCAAAAAAAATAAAAATAAAGTCATTTAAAATATGCATTTAATCAGAATTTATTTTGTTTATAATGTGAATTTTTAACTTAAAAAAATTAGATGATGTAATTTGAAAATGTAGCACGGGCTTAATAAAAAAGACTCGTGGGCCGCCAGTTTCCCGTTCCTGCTATATATCATATAAGAATCAGTACAAACATACATTTTAATATGTGTGTCTATTTACTTAAAATAATTTAATTCGATGAAAAATGCATCGCTTTTAATATTACAAAAAAGACATGAGTATAATAATTAATAAGCAACTAAAAAAATAATACTGTAAAAAATACTTATACAAAAGTAGTTTATAATCGATATTTATTCTATACCCATATTATGCATAATTTGCATTTGTTTTAATATAATAATAAGTTATATTCCATTAAATTAAAATAATATTTTGTTTTTACCAATATAAAATTGTTTATACAATTATATAGAGAGTTATATTTTATTATCATGAACCGACCGTCAGTATAACTTATTCAAGTAATAAACAGTTATGTTCCAACTTTTAATAAAAATAAATATTAATATTTGAATTACTAAAAAAATGCAGTACTAAATTTGCTTAAAGTATAAAACAAAAATTTAAGTTTAATGATGTCTGGATATCTGGACAATCTGGTTTAGGATAAAAAAAACCATATATATATATGGCCCAGGCCTTATTTTTATGTGTACCATGGTACAAATGTGCACCACAAAATGTATAAGTGTGTACTACAATCTACAAAACAAAAATTAAATTATATGCCAGTCACTAGAAAATATGAGTATTTCTTGTTGTTTTTTTTTAAATTTAAACTATATTGAATTATAATTTCTTTTTATTAATTTTCAAACATTGTTATCAGTTAAAATATTTTTTACATATTTTATAATGAATATACATTGTTATGATTTTAATTATTTAAAAGTTAAGTTTAAGTTTTAATTATTATATACTATTTAAATTAGTCAATTTTGATTAAAAAACAAGTATTTTGTAGTTTTATTTAATTGCATTGTTAAATTATTATATACATATATTAATACATGTATGTAAATTCATTCCTTTTTCTAAGACAGTAATGAAAATAAAATTTCCATTTAAAGCAGTAAAATTTAGTATACAGTTCGAAGTTTTACAAATAATAGGGCCTAGTAGCCCTATAGTTTATGCCTTTGCATCCTTTTCACACCTGTAGCTAATTGTTTGCCGAACTCAAAATACTTTTACAGTATCATTTTTCACGCACGCGTAATCACGTTTATTTATGATTATTGTTCTTACTGTTTTCTAGAAGGCGGCTTATCTGGCGAATTTAGTTCCTGCTCCATCGACCGGTGACTTAATGTGATTAAGTGTTCATTAGCTTGAAACTAAGATTAACCGAGTCCAAATCTAATCTAGGAATTTGATTCAGGTACAATGACACCACCAAAGCAAACGATATTTTACGATTAAAATTAATCCAAGAGGTTTTTAATCATACATAACATTTTTGAAAATATATTTTTAGCGTTGTTTTGATATCTTTGTGTCAAAAACATACGTAGCTTAGATAAATCGTCAGTTCTCCAACAATAATACTATATGTTGTATTATAAACTATATTTGCACCACAATTTAAAGGAAAACGTCCAAATTTAATAACAATAATAAAATAATATTTTAGAAAAATATAAATAAATTTATGCATATTATTATAGGTACAACAAAAAAAAAATATCATGAAATATAATTAATGGTATAGGTTAACAAATGGTTGAAAAGCGTTTTTCGTTACATAATATTGTTATAATGATTGTATGCAAATTTAATACGCCTATAACAGTGACTACTCGAAATTTAATGTACTATACAGCGGGACGGTTCCCAATTTTCTATTTAATTTAATTTAATTTTTTATGTATTTACATTTTTTTAAGTTATTAATAGTAGTAATGTTCTTAATTTAATTTTTTATCCTTTGTTGCCAATGTAATACGTAAATGACAATTCAGTTTCACCTACAGCAATTATATCTAATAACATAGACAAAACTACGAGCTTGACCCATAGTACTCCGTACTAATATTTACAGTACACGTAACTCGTATATTAAATGTATATAATAATATGAATCTAATATAGTAATATGTAATAATAAAGAACAATACATAATAATATCACATATTATATAAAAAAATATATTTGTAAATAAGTAAAAATGTTCAAAATAAATATTATGATTTGTTTCTTAGTAAAACAATAATCAATTATAATTTAGCTGAAATTATCTTTAGAAGTATCCAAAGTTCTAAACATTGTATTTATTTTTTGAAAACGCATAAATAACTTTATAGTGTTTCATTTATGCTTTGTTATTTAGTATTCTTTTCGCTCATCTTAAATGGTCTCGATTATAATAGTGCAGGTACTACAGGTATATATGTTAAAACTAAACCTATTGTAGAACTATGGCACAAGACCGTCTATAGATTATAGGCAATTTGTTACTTCCATACATTGAGATATAATATGGCAAAAAAATTTTAACGATAAAGTAATCGAAAATGTTTAATTAATGGTCCCATGTTATCGTCGTTTAGTTCTATAAACATTCTCTGATATTTTTAAAGTATTTTTTTGATTTAAATAATATTAAAATGCATTAATTATATTATTAAAAAAAAAGTATATTTTGTTGTTTGAATTTTAGTAATTTTTAAATATAAAAGTATAGAATGATATACAAATATAATAACACATATCCACATAAGTAATATATTGAATTAAAGAAATACGGATTACTACTTTAAAAAGAAAAAAATATTAAACTGTATAAGTAGGTACTCATATATATTTACATTATTACTTTTATTTTTAAATAAAAATTCGTAGGTATTTAATACAAATATACAAAAATGTATACGAATACAACAAATTAATTTTAAAAATAATAATAATAATATTAAGAATTTTTCACTCCTCCTCCCACAGTTTATAAACACGTATCTGAATTGATCAGGAAGTGGCCCAGTCTAATAAAAATCTCTAGTTCCGCTTTACGACTAGTATGGAAAGAGGCTAGGCAAAGCTAGGCTGATTAAAACGTTCTCGTTAACTCGTATTTATTTTATACGATTCTATGAGGACAACGACATTATTTTGAGGAAAACAGAAAGCGTTTCGAATGACAAAAAATGTTATTTGACACATTTTACGAAGACTTAAATTTTGTAAATATTCGTTTTCGACTTCAGTAACTGGTGTGTTTTAAAATGGTTTTTATAGCGACAAAATCGATTGATAGCCAATAGGACACAATAAGGTGCACACAGGATTTTGATGTGTCGTTATTAGTCGTACCTCTGTTATCATTTACTAAAACTAAGTTACAACTAAACACACTTTTTTCAATTTTCATTGTAACACGTAGTAACAAAGGCGAAACCAAGTAAAAAATCGTCTAAAATCAAGAATGAGACCTATAGCAAAACTGTTATACATTATTATATATTAGTCGAACCTGTGTGCCTAACGCCACTATAGGTCGACGTGTCTCATCGTCATAATAGAAAAAAAAAAGTTTTCATGCTATGTAGTGTACTGCCCGGTACTCACAGAACTATCCTGGCTATAAAATTGTCCTAAAAACCGATCGTCTGCACTGCAGTGATTTTTAACCTGTGCGTCGCGGTTCCCAGGAGCGTCGTCGGTTAATATCACAGGAGTCGCGTTCGCAGTAGAAACTAAAAATAAAATTGTAGTATAATATAGTTTTTGTTATATTTTTTTTTTTTTTTGAGGTCGTGTAAGTTTGCGCATTCTATACATGTTGTGTGCACGCACATGTGTGAGACAGACCGGCCAGCGATAACCGTCAATTAGGCATATTTATGTTTTTGCGATATCGAATAACGGCATACTTCTATTACAATTATAGTGTAATAAATAATAATTAATAGATACACACACACAAAAGCGTTCTACGTTTGGGTAACTTTAATGCTGGTATTAAAAATCCATGTACACAATTTTTAACTATTCAAATTCTGTTTTTGTGAACAATAAATTGATAAGATTTTAGGGTATGGTTTATGTTTCTATAATTTCCTGTCTCTTTGTTTGAAACAAATTATTTCTTGACTGTTGCTATACAATTTAAAATGAGCATCTAATGCAAAATAACTTTTGGATGTTTTAGTGCATAAATTACAATGAAATAGACATAAGTTAATATATACTAACGTTCTGGATTATGATAATTTACATGACGATAACACACAAACTTAAATACGAGTAGGTAATGAAGTCAATAAGTTTTATTGTGAGCTAAATACATGGACACAACCATTATATTACGCGCAAGTGAATCATAATTTACGAAAAAAATTGATAAAACGAATATTGCCATGTATAATATATAATTATTCAAAAAGTTGATAGGCTGCTAAACAGCTGCTGAAGTGACCAAGACGTGTAGTATATACGTATAAAACTCATGTTTTTGATTTGTTTGTTCACGAATAATATATAAAATATTATTTCCTAGTATCATTAAATCACGTATCCTTATACTATATAGATTTCAACAAGATAACTTAATTAAAAATATTATTTTATAACTATATTGTAATAACTTACCAATTATAGATAATTTTTAACCATAAATTGTCAATATTTGAAATATACTATATTTTGGTCACACATTTTCTCAAGATTTTAGTATTAGTCACAATGATTATATCTACATTGTATTTTGTATTCAAAATAAATTTTGTATGTTGGACGATTTCAAGTAGAACACTATAAGAACATAACATGGTTTTTTATTATATAGCCATTAAGTTTAATATAACTACATAATAATTGCCATTTACATTTATCGTATGGTTGAATGTTAGTAATTACTATTTAGCCAAAGAAATAAAATCATGAAAAACATTTGTGTACATTGGTATGTATGTACTATTACATAAATGTGTAAAACAGCGAATCAATTAAACAATATTTTTAACAAAGGATTAAAAATAATATATATATATATAAATCCACTATTATAAATTCATCATTAATTAATCATAAATTCATCATAATTAATTAATTGCATTAATATTAAAGATATCGTGAGAAATAAAATTGAGTTCACGACCATTGACCTCAGCAATAGTCCTTGTTAATCAATAAGATTATATTAAATTGTTTATTATTGTATGGCTAAGCTTTTATCAGTACTCTTTAATATTCTATACCTTTATACTTAACTGTGCATGCATATAATATTTTTGATAAAATTGTGCACGGCAAATTGGTATTTTGACTTAGATCGCACTTAGACCAATATACTTATCATAATATATACTTTTACGATACCAAAGTTAAAGCATTAGTGAGTGGAATGATTAATATTTTTGTACTATACAATAAATATGGTTAGTCTCCGACGTTCGATATCGATGGGTTGAATTACCCACGAAATTATTTTTAGTCTGATAATATTATTTTAGTAGCACTTTATTCTACACGACAAAATTCAGGAAATACCTTTCATATGAAACACGATGTACCTATTACACAAATATTTTAAAATATTTATAATTTATATATATATTTGGAATTGGATATAACTTTTAATATATTATTATGAGAAATAAATTGATATAGGTAAGAACGTACGATTACGATTCACAATGTCACAATAAGACTAAGTAGCGTATCAAAAATAATTATACTCAGTATTATTTTTTTGGAAGAGGGGGTAATAAAATGTAAAAAACTTAATTATTTTTAATTTTAAGTAATTTTTATTATAATTATAGGTACATATTATAACTATGTTTAAAATTCTTTTACGATTATAATAAAAGTTTATGTATATAAATATTAGTCTTTTTTTAAATTATAAGTGTATATTTATTTTTTAATGTTTTGGCAAGTTCATCTTTGAATGTTATTCTTTAATTATTCAATAATTTTACTGCAAAATGTCAATTCGACGATGTCCAGCTCGGCTCGTGACCGTTTCGGTGATACCACAATATATACTTAATACTTATGTCTGTAACATACTTAGCAGTTTCACTGTGTAACGTAAGACATGGATAACGGACATCAACGAATTGACATTTTTCTGAAACATCCGCAGGTGGACTTATAATATTTATTAATAAAATGACTATATATCTAATTATTATAATACAGCTATATGGGACATATCTTGTTTGATAAACTGTATATGTAACAAAAAATATATAATAATTTGAGTCTCTGAGCACGATACTTTTGCAGGATATTACGCACGTTTTTATAAAATTTGTCGTCTACCGGAGCGTCCAATTGAAATAAAATTAAAATATAACATATTAATAATTTGAAATTCCAACACTGGTTATGGCTTCTTCATACAAGCCTACTGTCTTGATATTGCTGCAGTTGTGAACATTTTAATACATAATTCTGCATTCAAATATATTATCACATTTTTTCTTGTTTATTTATTTATTTAGTTTTTTTTTTTTTTGTCATAAAATAATAAATATTATATACTTTGAAACTTAGTTAAATATATTTTGACAAACCATTTTCGCTCAGGATCGTTTTTTATGTACAATGATTTATCATTAAATTTAAATTTATCATTTACCTATATTATAACTATTTTCTCATTAACGAGCTATACACTCAACACCTACTGCAATACATCAATGTGGTTATCTACTCCCCGTTATAATCTAGTTTACCTAAACTTATAATTTCCGTAATATGATGTCCAATATTAGATCAGATGAAATCGTACTTAAAATGATTGGAGGAGGATTATTAAATATTTTTAACTGGACTCACATCTGTTAAATAGTTATTTTAGTGTTGAAGTGGTAAAAATTATAGATCCAAATTAAGATGAAGGGTAGCCTAGTCGTGCACATTATCACTACTTTGTTAAAAAAATTCAAAATATTTTAAATTATATTTGTTATTTCTATGTACCCACATATTTTATGAAAATTTCAAGTTTAAAAACAGTTGTTCGTACTTAAACTACAATAAAATAAAAAAACAAAATCAATTCTATTAAAAATTGGTGTGAGTATTTTTTCTTGTTTTTCCTGATTGTTTTGAAAAGTACTGTAAATTTTTACTTTTAAATTAAATTCAATTTGCGCTTCTGCTTACCAAATATCACATTCAAATTTAAAAATTGAACTATTAAAGCATTTTTATTTTAATTGTTCCTAAAGGAGACTGCATTCACACGTTCGAAAACACACTTACACAAAACACACATCATTGTAAACAAATATTTATCGCTCCTTTAAGAATCTTAAATTGTTCTCAAATTATGATAAAATTATAAATTATAATTATAATAACTAGGGATCGAATATCTATGTACAAAAAATCCTTGAAATATGCTTCTAAAAATACTGTAATATTCTACAAAATATGCACTAGAAATTGAATCGAAAATATTTTATTTAAAATTATGTAAAAAATAAGGTATTAAAAAAAATGTAAAAATGTTTTGAAAATATAAAAAAGTATTTCGTCATTTTCACCATTCAACATTCTTTATCTTTAATCTATAAGATATTAGCTCACATTAATAAAAAAATTAAGATAAAAATTGAGCTATATTAATATATTATATATAATATGTTGCATAATATAAGTATGTCATCTTATATCTTTGGTAATAATGAGTCGTAATTTTATTGATATTATGTGGCTGTGAACGTGAAAATACGACAAAAAACAAATATATTTGCTATATATAATAATATGCACTAAAAACTATTAATATGCATTTAATAGGTAAAACCGTTGAAATATGTAAAATATGCAAATATAATTAGTGCTATTTTAAAAAGAATGATCTACATCGAGGAATATTCTCATCAATAAGAAACGGATTTAAATGTTTTAAAAAACAAGAACAATTCCTTAAAAAAATACGATTTAGTGCACTCATAATAAATTTTTTTTCAATACACTAAAAAAATGCTTTTAAAATTATTTTTAACATTGAAAAAATTTGTGTAATTACCTATGTAAATTTTTATTCTTGGGTATTTACTATTCGTATTATTGTACATACCTAAGAGTCTACGCGTGTCAACAATAATTTCATCTAGCATCACCACATTTATTTTATCTGATCGATAAAAACATAATAAATAATAAAAATAGAAGTACGACATATTATTATACGATATATAATATTGTATTTTTTTAGAATGAATGTTAACTACATTTTTATCGAATTATAAAAATGACTTAAAAGCATAAAAAATGTACTAAAAAGCAAACAATTATTAAAAATGCAAAATAAAAGTTACATTCTTTAATTCTTTAATGTATGATATACACTTTGTGCATGGAAAGCAATGTTTTCAGATATTCAGAAAAAAATTTAATTTGCATTTAAATCCGTTCCCTACTCATCAGATTTCAAAAACCTTATTCCAACACATAAAATTATAGTGGATTTGCATATAAATTCGGTTTCAAATAATAACTTACAACTGTTAATAAAACACTGAATATTTCTGCTGTAGACTGTGAAAAATAGTATCATGATATTTTTTGAGAATAGCCATTATTGAATTTATATTAGGTACATCATACAATAAAAACAACAGCACTGCATATTTTAATCTCAGTTTTACTTTTCTGATTTTTAAATACCCATTATAATAAATAATAATGACTTATGAATGGTTCATACGTCATCTTTATCGTACACGTAGACAATATTTAGACTAATATATTTGTCAATCAATTTCTAAATAAAATTTTAATATTCAATTTTAAATATCAGATATTTTTATTTATAATATTTAGAAAGTATACATGCGATAAACTGTGGTATTATTGTATTAATGCATGTTTCGACGTTTAGTCTGTGTTTGTTTTAAATTTCTAAAATACCTACTTAAATATGCTGGGTTTTTAGTAAATTTTTTTAATACGTATAGGTACTTCACATAAGGCCTTAAATGTAATGACCAGGGCACGAAAGTTATAGCAAATACATGTTTTTCTTGGTTCGTCCTAGAAAGTAAGATACAAATATGTTTCACACTTTTCTGAAATTATACACGAAATTTTATTTTGTTATTTTTTGCATATTTACGGTTTTTAATGCTATTTTGCTAATTTTAGTGTTTTTAGTACTATTTTTGGATATATTGTCACATAATATATGAAATATTTGCATTTTGTTGAAAAAATTATTTATTTAGTTATATTTTTAAAAATATTTGAATTCTTGGAAATTTTTTTTTTAATTGTAAAATTACATAAAATTTTTTTTCTAATAAATTTATAATTTTTACAAGTTAAATTCATAGTTTTTGATTTTTTGAGCTATTTATAGCTCATATTTTGGAGTTTTTAAGTGCATATTCAAAAGCTAAAAAGTAACAATTTTGTGCTACAACTTTCGAGTCTTGGTAATGATTAATGAATAAAACGTAATTTTATATAATTTTATATTAGGTATACACAATTTGAAATACTTTTTTTTATGTAATATTTAAGTTTATAATCGGCATTCTATTTTTGACTATTACTGAAGCACGGAAAATTAAAGGCAATATTATTTTTGAAGTTTTGACGTATCGGTTTTATATATTTTTTGTATAAAATTCTCAATAATGTTATTTTTAATAATTTTTACGAGTTGTTTGTTACTAATATTACCTACTCAAAAACATAATACAATGATTTTGCGTTTTGTCTATGTTGCGTAATAACTGGAGAGTAGAGATACTAAACAAAATAAAATTTGCTTAAGAGGACGTCGTACCCGCATATGTTGTCTCCGTCTTACAAATGCGTAACATGGCAAATAGTACTCTCAGAAGATCACGTTTAGCTCCTTCAGTTTGAAAATTAGAATGAATTGACCTCTTTTGAAATTTAAAAGTGAGAT